>NW_026998732.1:0-965 GCF_035044405.1 Drosophila montana
ATGTCACTTTATGTTAGTATCTTTCATTTTATAGCTATCACCACCTCCCCACTACCATCTCATAGCTAAAAATCAGGTAAATAAACAATTTTTTGCTGCCCGCCAATATAAGCCACAATTTAAATGCAATTGTCATTTTGAGAATATATGAATATTTTATAGTTCAATAAGATCTACTGCTGAAACATTCATCAAGATCGGTTAAGAAACACAAAAGAAAATGTGTTTTAGCCGCCCATGTGTTTGCGGCAGCTAGCACAAATTGCAAGAATTTCTGTATGTATGTACAGACACGCATTCATGTGCGTCTGCTTTGAATTCTATCAACAGCAATGCAATTGTATTGTTGTCTGTGCTGCTATGTCAACTAGTTTTTTTTCTGATTAAAACTCAATAATTGGAGTAGCTTTTGAGTAGAGGCGGCGGAATGTAGTGCGGTCTGCTGTGAGTTCGAACCTTACCGAGGAAACTATTTTTTTTGGCTGGTGTGGCCGTAGAGTAGAGGCGGCGGCAAGTAGTGCGGCTAGTTGCGAGTTCGAACCGTGCCAAGGAAACGTTTTTTTTTAAATTATTTTTATTACAAACGAGCACGTAGCGCGAGCTGCATTTGGTGTTGGAAGAAGAGGGTTCAGAGTATCCTATAGTAGGGAGCCCCCACTAGAACCTCTTACTTGTTTTTAAATATTTTTTTAAAATATATTTTTATACCCTGATTGTTCCCGCTACATTCAAATGGTATCATATTACATTGCACTTGAAATGAGCTGGGTGCTTGCGAAACGTTTACGTTACGATAAAGTGTCGTTGTTTATATTGTGAGGCGGCCACTGTGGCAGCCACCCCACAGTTCATAATTGTAGTTATAGGATGCAAGTATTGTACAAGCATTGTATTATTTATAGAATGGTTAACACAAGATGCCAAAGTATTGAAGCAAGCGCCGCAGCAACCGTGCGTTGTTGATC
>NW_026998733.1:0-2999 GCF_035044405.1 Drosophila montana
CTTCTTTACAATATTATGTATATATAGAGACAAAGTGCTGCTATACAATATATTTAGTAGACACTAGGTAAAGTGTAATCTCGATATATCTGCATACTACATCTCCCTCCTTGTGAAAAATAACGTAATATATGCAGTTATTTAAATTATTTAATACATTTTTTTTTTGTTTTAACATATATTTTTGTTTTTTTTTTTTTTTGTAGAATAATTAGTATGCAAAATATATCGGAGACTTTGTTGCAACCAACGAGGGAACAACATCTCACAGCCAAAACCGGCAGAAAAGCAAAAGCACTAAGATATAGGAAAGGAAAAATTAAAAAAAAAAAAGTAAGGCCACCTCAGTCAAAGGAGTGGACACCGGAGGAGATAGCGGATTTGGTGAAATAGCTGTACTGGAGTCGTCACCAGCAATAGCAGGTCGGCGTCGCATTTCTTCGCACCAATAGTGACGCCACGCCACCGCCAACAGTTTTGTCTGCTGGTGTTGTAGCTGAGTCAAAGATTGGTGCCCAATAAGTCTGCTGTGCTGCTAGCCCAACGCAGCCAAAGACATCCAGTGAAGGCAATGGGCAACTAACCCAACTCAATCGAGCGGACTATTGACCAGGTCACCAGAAGGGGCAAACTGGCGGCGGGGTGACGACCGACTCTCAAGCCTGACCGACATCTCTTTGCGGCGCAACGTGCCAAAAGTGATGCCACGCCATCACGGCCATTTTTGCATGACGAATGTGGAGGGAAGCCAAAAGCAAAGGCAAAAGCAGCGTAAAGCAGATTTTAGATGGCCGCCATTGGCGCGCGAAAATTGACGCCACGTCTTTGGCGCCTCTTCGGAAAAATAAAAAAAAAATTAAAAACCAAAAATTAATAAAAAACAAATGAGTGTTAAATATTAATGTTGGTTGGAAAAAGGAATATAACAATAATGGGGGAGGCGTCAAATAAGTAATCTTTAGGTGTTGGTTGAAAATCAGTATGATTTTTTGGTAGTGGCACTTTATTAGAAACTTTCGGCTGCATATAATGAACTATACATTTGAAGTGATTTTGCATTTTCTTATGTCGAAGCTGTTGAGGTGGAGTGGAGATCGTAAAGCAGAATTTGGACGTCCGCCGTTTGCGCGCGAAAAGTGACATCACGCCCTTTGGTGAAAATTATAAACTACAGTACAAACTTCTGGATGCGTGAAAAGTAAATAAAATAAAAATAAATATATTAAAAACTAATAAATAAATAAAATTAAAAAAAATAAAATAATTAAATAAAGAAACAACTAAATAAGAATAAACAATCAATAAACGTTATTAAAATTACAAGCAAAGATCAACTATAACCATAAACAATAAAAACAATTAATAAGCAAACCGGCTGAACAAGTGGCGTGTGTAGCAGAAACGGTGGCGAGCGCTGACAAAATAGGGAAGGGTCTGATCAAAGGAGCAATCGTCAAAGTAGCCAAAGCGATAAGGAAATGAGCACAGCCACAAGCGCACTGACCAGAACCATAAGGGTCCATTTACTGTAATCGTCGACGCCATCGGGTAAGATAAATTAAGCAAATCCATAAACTAGTTCGATCTCACTGAAGCTCTCCACAAGCTAAAGGGGGACGGCATAGAGGAGGTCTCAGGGGTGAGCTACGGTAGATGCAAGATCAGGTGCTGCTCGGCTGATAAGGCAAACAAGCTAAGCAGGCTAGAAGAGTTGGCAAATCGTGGCTACAAGCCAACAATTTTCAGACACCACCTGTTCAAGGAAGATTTTATCTTCAACATCCCCACTTACAACCCGGAGGAATCTTTGGTGGAGCTGATATCCTCGGAAGCCAAGATTTCACAGATATCGAGGGTTATAAGGAAAGGAAAGGAAATGGTAGTCCCATCGGAGACCAAGTTTCTGTACTCGAGGTCCGTCCGTTTATTCACTTTAAACAATGCTCCAGATGTATCAAGGTCGGACACTTGGCGCAGCACTGCAAGGGGAGCTATACATGCTACAAATGCGGAGTGTCACACGAAAGGGACATCTTGTGCACAAGCATCGCCTGCGCCAATTGCAAGGAGGATCACATGGCCACCTATCCGCAATGCAACGCCCGCAAAAAAACGTTTGCCATTTACAGCTGCATGTCCATTGAGAACATCTCTAGATTTGAATTGAGGCATCTATTTGCCTAAAAAGCGCTAAAACTGCTCAGTAGGGGCACCTTTCCTTCAATCCGTCCGCAAGGAAGGGGTAGACCTCCGAGCAGTTGCAGTAGCGCTGAGTCGGTTCTAGAGTAGTTAGGGGTCCAGCAAGGTCCGACACGCCAGCTGATAAGACAGCAAAAAACCCTTTCAATCGCCGGTTTCCCTCAGAAAAGTCTGTTGATACTCGTGGAGGACGACAAGCAGCTTTGAGTGCACGATTATGCAAAACTTTCAGCACATTTAACGACAACGAGCAACAGCAATCAGAAAAATGCAACACCTAGGAACTTTATTTTGAAGCTAAATGACTTTATACACAGAAGCAATGTAGATCTCGATATATACCAGATCTCCCTATTATAGACGAATGACCTATGATAATTCTTCAGCTTAACATCCAAAGTCCGATTGTCATATCACTAAACTACCGCAGTACAATCACAAATAGCAAAAGAACGCTACATCACCAGGTAGTCAGGGGGCTCAACGCTTGTAATTTTTCTAGTATAGAAGAATTAAACCAAAACGTTGCCAGAAACTCAAGTGAAAACACCCTAATAATCACCATGTCAAACCGAAATGTGCCCAAGATATGGTGGGAAAAAGCGGCGGAAAGAATTTTGAGCAGTTTGTGCAAGAAATGTCTTCTAAAACTTTACAAACAGATTAAACCCATAGACAACACCTGGTCGGATAAAAATAATGAATATTTTTCTTAGAATGGTTAAAAACTCCCCCGTCACTCCGTGCAGTACACTACAAATCTCACCACCTGTCGTAGGAACCTCGGGGCAAGTGTAAGA
>NW_026998734.1:0-3144 GCF_035044405.1 Drosophila montana
GCCTTTTACGCTCCTGCTCCTGAGGCTATCAGCAAAAAAAAAATTAGAGCTATTCACACTTCTGCACGAAGTATGGCAACGACAAATAATCCCAGAAAGCTGGAGACACTAATAAGAATTGTACGGATCCCAAAAAGAGCAGTTCTCTGTTCAAATCGATATAATTAGGTTTGATGCGCATATTTCGGCCAACTCGCTCTTGCCCGCCAGATCCTACGCCTTTAGAAGGCACAGGTCCGCAGCGCAATATATTAACGATCTCATAAATAAAATTTAAGAGCTTAAATCTAATAACCTCCATCGTGACGGCATGCTCGGACCTACATAAGGCATTTGACTGTGTGTTAGTGGACAGATTGGTACACAGACTTGGCGCCATGAGATTCAGTACAAGCGAGGTTACTTGGATCGCAAGCTTTCTCAGCAGATGGATACTCACCAAGGGTAACACGAGGGTAGTGGTGGACAGGGGAGTATGTCAAGCTATACACAGCGGAGCTGCATAGCTTGAACGACAGCAATTGTCTGTCGCAATTGTCTACTTCTCCAATACGCGGATGATATCTTCTTGATATGTTATTATGCAAATCTTCAAGTAGCCAATAACAATCTGGTGGAAAAAAAGGAAATTTTGATTTCACAACCTTTCTTCCCACAAAGTCTAAAGTCATACAATTTAAGAAGCGTAGGGAGCCCCAAGTTTCAAGTTTCGTTACTGACAAGGTGCTGTCATCACTCTTAGCAGAACTTATAGCAACTGAGAAAGCTCTTGACCACGCCCTAACTTAGGGCCTCCTACGCGTCGCCATATTAACAGACAGCAAAAACGGAGTTGCACTGCTAGCGAAACCCCACCCGGATGGCTACATCGCCCAAAACATCCGGAAAAAAATTCAGAAGTATAGCGCCGTACAAAAAATTGAATTTCACTTCATCCCAGGTCATGCATGTATGGCGCAGAATGACTCGGTGGATAAGGCCGCCAAGAATGCTCCAGAAAGTGGAGCCTTCATATCAGTGAATTGGACTCTCAAGGATGGCTTAAGCACCATATACAGAACCATTAAAAGCGAATAGGAAGAGAATATGCGGAGTTCACAGCCACGAAGTTTCCGCATATTCCATAAACAGAAGGTTTCTGCGAAATGTTACCAACCACCCTTAATAAGCCGTAGTTCACCAAAAAAGGAACAACACTAAACCCAAAAAAAATTAAACTTTTTATCAGGTTGCTCAGTGGCAACGCCTTCGACAAACACACACTCGCCAAAATGCGCACCTACCCCGACAACACATGCGACACATGCGATACTATCGATAACGCCTCGCACATCATTTTCAGCTGCAGCAAACACACAGCCACTCCACAAATTTTTTCTTCACTAACCAGACACACCAACATATACGAATTTTTCTAAAAAGAAAATAGCACTGTATACCAAGAATTAACCAAGTTTCTAAATTCTACAACTACGGCCAATTTTTGATTTGGGAATTTGGGAAAAGGCGGCCAGAAAAATCCCACACTTGACACGTGTGGCAACCTAAATAAAAAATAAAATAAAATATTTTGGACTTAATAAAAAAGTTTTTCTTAATTCAACATTTTTATTTTTTTCATTGTTTTTTATATTTTTGATAATTATATTGTAGCTGATCAGGCATATGATGAATATATTCTATGCTCGAGCTAAACTTAATTTTGAATACCTTTAACCAGTTCTTAATTACTATTTGTGGTTTATTTTTTCTTGTATCTAATTTTATGCCTTTTCTATCTTCTATGCTTATAACTTTGTAAGGACCTAAATATTTAATTTCTAACTTATGTGCTGTGTCGTTCTTTAGTAGTATTAAATTTCCTGGGGGAAATATAGGGTCTATTTCAGTTTTCATGTGAAATAATTCAACCATATGTCCCAATCGTCTTTGTCAATCGAAATATATGAATGAATGAACTCGTTAAATGTTCGATGACTTCTTTCTACTGTTCCTAATGTCTGATGATGATGTGCTGTTGATGTTCATTACTCATATTCATATACTTGCACAAGTCATTTATTAGCGAATTTTTGTATTCAGTTACCATGTCCGTTATGAACGTCTTCATAGGACCGTACTTTAGTAAAAATATTGCTTTAGCAACTGTATTTGCACTTTTGTCTTTTACTGGTATTGTAACTAGATATTTAATGAGATCACATATTATAGTAACTGCGAACTCGTAGCGATTCTCTGTACGTAGTAATGGTCCGATTGTGTCTATTAAAACAGTGTCAAATGCACTGTTTGGAGTGTTCGTTAGTATCATTGGGGCTTTAGTACGCATTGTGGTTTTTGCTACTTGGCATCTAGTAATGCTAAGAAATGCCTGCCGTAAACATATGGTCTGTTTTATTGCTCAGTGAATTTGAGCTAGTTTCTCCTCTGTAGTTGATTTATTGCTTTCTCCCTGTGTGAAAGCTTGTGACGCATATGCAATTGGTAATTGCATACCGTGGTCCTCTTGAGATAGTACCGCACCACATACATGTTTACTTGCATCTGTGGTGTAGAGTGAGGTTCTCTTGTTAATTTCAATTGCAGTTAAAGTATTGATTCATTTACGACTTTGTGTAGTGAAGGTTCTTTTATTAATGAATCGCGTAGCTGCGCTGCCGGTAACGCCAGCAGCGGAGCGGCTGCATTATGTCTATCTTATACATATTTCTGTTAACAGCGCTAGGAGAGAGAGTATGTTAAGAGCACATATGCACATAAGCGGTCAGCGTGGGCTCGCTGACGCTGCATTTATGATACATGGAGCATAAGTGGGTGATAATGTTTCACTCGCACTTAAATTGGTTATGTATGCTACAGTGATATGTGCGCATACCACATATCCCTCCTTTTGAAAAATAACGTAACGTAGTGAAGTTATTTTATTTCATATGATGGTATTTATTAATATTTTTATTCTTTTGTTTAAAAATTTTTTTTATATTGTAAATACAAAATTTTTGTGTTTTTGTTTTTATATATTTTTGTAATGAATATTTTTATTAAGTATTTTATATATATATATTTTTCTGTGTTTTTAAATGTATTTATTATAGTGTATGGCCATACTAAAAAAAGGTTAATTAATGAAAATTTGTATTCTAC
>NW_026998735.1:0-1107 GCF_035044405.1 Drosophila montana
CGGCAAGCAAAGCAACTTGCCAAAATATTTTAATAAAATTGATAATATTGACCTTATATATAATAAGATGATTACGCTAAGGAAACCAAGTTTATACTAGAAGAGGCATACAAAAGAGCTAGGATAATGTTAAAAAAACATAAGCCAAAAAATAAAGAACATTATGATAATAAGGTTATAAACTTTAAATTAAAAGTTGGAGATAAGGTTTTATTAGGAAACAATACTGGCCATAAATTGGAACCAGTTTATTAAGGTCCCTATGAAGTAATAGGAATAGAAAATAGAGATAACATTATAATAAAAGATAAAAAGGGTAAAGAACAGAAAGTTCAAAAGGATAGATTACAAATTATTGATGCATAATACTTCAAAATTTTCTTTATGAATTCGAATTCTAAATTAAATAAAAAAAAAAAATAAAACGGCCAAATAAAAAAAAAGCAAAACAACATTTTTGCAAAAAAAAAAAAATTGCTCGAAAAAAACAAATATATTAAATTTTTTCAATTATTAAATTTTTATATCTTTAATACTTTTATATTCTTACATTTTCATATTTTTTATATTAAAAAATTTTTCCAATTTTTATATCAATATATTTTCATCAATTTATTAATAATCAATTTTTAAATTAAAAAAAAATTCGTATTATATTTTACTACTTATATAAAAAAAAAATTTTGTATACACAACAAAAATACGCAAAAAAAAAGAAACTTACAATAATTAAGTTAATTTAATAACTGCACATTCATAATGTTACGTTATTTCTCTAAAAAGTGAGGTGTAGTGGGTATATGCTCTAATAGAACACCCTGTATTTATATATAAAGTATGGAACACTTTGTTGCATACAATAACAATTATACAGTAAACAAGCCCAGAGCCTCTTTATGTATTGGCTTTGTATCATATTACGCAGCGCGGTTCACTAGCCTCACTAGCTGACCGTTTATGCTTACGCTGCATATCCCACGCTCCGTCTGAGCGCATTTCACGAGCAACATATATATGCTTACTTACACAGGCATATGCAAGCTACACACTCTCCCTCTCTTTGTAGCTGTTAACCGATAACAGCATACGTACATACATACGCGCAAA
>NW_026998736.1:0-491 GCF_035044405.1 Drosophila montana
ACAGGCAGACAGAGCGACAGAACGGCATAAAGATAGACCGACAGATATTCAGGCAGATAGACAGGAAGACATGCAGCCATTCTTACAGGACAGCCATTTTTAGGAAGACAGGCAGACAGACACGCAGACCCTCAGACTCACAGACAGACGGACGGAACAAAAGACAGACATACATGCAGACAGATAGACAGGCAGACAGAGAGCCACACAGGTAGACAGACAGGTAGACGATCAGATTCGCAAACAGTCAGACACACAGGCAGAGAGAGATATATAGCGAGAGGGAGGGAGAGAGAGAGAGAGAGAAAGGCATCAAGACAGGTTGGGTGATTCACAGACTCGACAACAGACAGACATACAGGCAGAAAGAGAGACAGACAGACAGCATACTGTAATGTCGATGGGCACGAGTTAAAATGAAGGCACGTCTTCGTTGTTTGAGTTTGGTTTTGAGAATGGTTTATTCAATATATTCTTATCGTACGCTTAGC
>NW_026998737.1:0-15933 GCF_035044405.1 Drosophila montana
CAGCGCGCGCTGTGCCCGAGCGAACTCTGTAATTGCTCGGTCCCTCTAATCTTAATTTATGTTAAGAAATCAGTTCTGTAAGCATTATTATAGAAGTCAGTCGTGTTGCTCATCAATTTGTAAAACCTTTATTAAAACTCCATACCATCCACACACGCCCACTTGAGATAAGATTCTTAAAAGGTCAAAAAAACGCTTTTGATCCAACACTACCCTTATGAACTGTGTTTCTGACTTGTGTTGTCTAAGATTATTATGTTATCTGTTTCTCCTATTTCCGTTACTGTATACGAACCACTATATTTAAAATCTAACTTATGTCCTGAATCGTTTTTTAATTAAATTTTATCTCCTATGGATATATCTATGTTTCTTACACTCTGATCATATGTTTCCTTTTTCTTTTTCTTATGTTCTTCGATCATTATTCTAACTCTTTTATATGCTACTTCTAATCTAATTTACTATTTTTTGCGTAATCGGCTATGTTGTCTAAGCAAATTATTTATTTTCCCAAAGACTAACTGAAATGGACAATAAATATGTGCCATAAATGGGGTCGTGTTGGAACAGTATACGAAGTATGGTAGCCATACGCTCCAATCAGTTTTATTAACCGATATATATGAACGTATGTATTCATTAAAAGTTCTATGACTTATTTCGATTGCTCCAAATGTCTGGTGGTGTTGTGGTGTTGATTGTATATTACTTATATTCAAATACTTGCACAAGTCATTTATTAGCTAATTTTTGTATTTAGTACCCATGTCCGTTATGAACGTATTCATAGGAACGTACTTTAGTACAAAAGATTAAAATATTGCTTTAGCAACTGTTTTTGCACTTTTGTCTGTTACTGGTATTGTAACCAAATATTTTATGAGGTCACATATTACGTACTTTGTACGAGGTAATGGTCCGATGTGTTTATTAAAACAGTGTCAAATGCAGTGTTTGGTGTGTTCATTAATTTCATTGGGGCTTTAGTATGCGTAGTGGTTCTTGCTAATTGGCATCTAGTCTCATTCTAGTTAGTTTTGAAGTATGGGTTTTCATTGAAAATAAGTATGTTAGTGGTCTATGAATTTTTTTTACAAAAAAATGCCTACCGTAAACATATGGTCTGAAGAGTTTTATTGCCCAGTGAATTGCAGTTGACTTATTGCTTTCTCCCTGTGTGAAAGCTCGTGGCGCATATGAAATTGGTAATTGCATCCCGTTGTACTCTTGAGATAGTACCGCACCTCATGCATGTTACCTTGCATCTGCGGTCATGCAAAATTCTTTGCTGAAAAAATGGTATTGCAGTTATGTTGGTATCATTAGTGCCTTTTTAAGGTAATTAAATGAGTCATCGCATTCTTTTGTCCGTTCGAATTGGACATTCCTTCTGCAATATCTAGTCAAATTACGTGAATATTGTGCGAAATTGTGAATAATTAGTCTGTAATAATTACAGAACGCGACGAATCGTCGTGCACTATCCGCATCAGTAGGGATAGTTTTTTTTAACATCATACTTTTTATCATCCGTAAGGATGCCATGGTCTGTGCATTTATGGCCGAGGAGTGTAACCTCATGCATGAAGAATGAACATTTCTCTGGAAATTGGAGTTTGGGAGAGATTTCTTGGGTACCAATAGAAGTGGGCTATTATATTCAGAAATAGATGGTTCAACTATACCATCTCTTATTAATTTTTTGACCTGTCTGTTTATTTCTGGCTTTTCTGTCTCTGCGTTTCTATAATTTTTAAATTAAAGTTGTGTCTTGTCTGCTAGTCTCAATTTCTGTTTATAGAAATTATTACTTGAAATTACTTCTGTTTCTAAACCAAATATGTCACCATTTAGTACATAGATCGAAAAGCTTATTTTTAAATAGTTCAGGGAATTTAAGTTTTTTCAGGTCTTCATTATTTCTTTTGTTTTCGTTTGTTATTTGGATATTAATTTCATAATCTTCTATTGATCCGAATTATACTTGTGGATTACAGTATCATCATTGGTCGGAAGAGTAATTTTTCTCATTACTTCCGATCTAGCTGGTAATAATATTGGGTTACCAATATCATTATGTAATAGTGGTACATGTATATGATAATAAAGAGATTGTGGCTTCATGATGAATTAATCGTGTTGGTAATATATTATACAATTAATTTTCTAATGAAGTCGAGTTCAAGAATTCAATCGCATGGTATGGGGAATTCATTTATGACTATTTGGAAATCGTGACTAATTACGAAATAATCGAAAATGTAATAGATTGTAGCTTGTCCGATTGACTGTATTGTTCCGTGTCCAGTTCCTGTTAAAATTGTTTTGTCATCTTAATTGATATTTGAATCTATTCTATTATTATTTAAAGTTAAGACATTTGCTTCTGTATCCACTAACAAAGTTAATGATGTTATTTTTTTAATTTTGTATGTTAATGAGACTACTGAGACTTAGATTTATATGAAGTATTTTAATTGGTAGTTGCTCAAGGGAATTTGTTGGTTTTCCGAGTTGCCGAGTGTAACTTGGATTAGGCTTTGCTGTCTGTGTCATTTCTTTGAGCCGCACCGCTCTTTTGTCTGGTCGCACCGGTCCGTCTGGACCGATTTCCTCTGTATTGTTACTGTTATTGGTGTTATTTTTGTAGCTCTTTATAATTACCTCTTACGCGGTTTCTCCCACGATGAGAGTAATTTTGGTAATAAAGGACAGTGATAGTTTTTCCAGTTGCTTCTGTGCAACTATCGAGAAAGTTGAATATGGCATCATTTATGTTATTGTATGTGCCTGCCTGCATGATAAATTTTACCCTATCAATAGCGCAGTTCTTAGTCATGGCCTTTACAGTTTGTGCTGTGCTATATTTGGTGGCTAAATCAGAATTTAAAGCATCATTAATATAAGCACCTACCAGGTCTTTTGTCAGTTGATAAGCCTCTTGAGTATAAGTGTTGGCTGTTTTGCACTTTTGCCGTAGGTTTATGAGTTTGGCTGATAGTACTTCAACTGATTCTCCTTTTACCGTTCTTGATAATTTTGCTATGATTTCGACGATTGCTGTTTCATCGCTTATCAAGTTTCGTGCATGTCCTTTTATTTTTATCTTTATCCGTAATGAACGTCTTCACTGGACCGTACTTCAGAATAAAAGATTTAAATGTAGCTTTAACGACAGTATTTGCACTTTTCCTGCATCGGTATGTCAACTAAATATTTAGTGAAGTCACATGAGAGTGACTGCATATTCGTTGCCATTTTCCGATCTTGGTAGTGGACCAATGGAGTCTACGATCACTCTGTCGAAAGCATTGATGGGTATATACGTAATTGTTAAAGTAGTTTTTGTGTGTGTTGTCAATTTTAATTTTTTACATTTTTGACATTTCCGTATGTGCTCAGAAATATATATAAAATAATGTCTTTTGTCTTTGGCAAAGGTTTTTGTAATGCCTGCGTGACCTTCTTGTATTTCATTACTAAATGTAGACGATATAGCTTCTTTTTCATTTTCTATTAGGGTCACCGGGTTGAGAAACTTGAAACTTGTTCAAAGATATTTTCACACGGTGCCACTTTGAGTTTGCTGATTTAATGCATACCGGCTTGCATTTCAAGCCATAAGAACTGACCTAAGTCAAGAATTCCATTAGTATACAAATCTCTAACATCATATTTCGCAGTAATTTTATTTCCATGTTTAAAGAAATAACATATTTTTTACTTGCAAGATCAGAAGCTTTTGTTCATGCTTTATGTGCTATATGTTCATGCCGCAAAGTATGCTGCATTTCAAAATTACAGCTACCCTGTAGTTTTATGGCTACTCCCAAGCTCATTTATGTAGCTTAAGAAAAATACGCTTTGAATCGCCATATTTTGTATAGCACAAAAACTGTTTTCTTATTAAAAGTGACAAAATCCAAATACAAACCTACGCAATTGTGGAGAAAAAAGGAAAAAGCACCTATGCACAAGTGATTTTATTTAAAAAAAAAAAAAATCTCAACATCCTCCATCTTGGCACTGTATGTATGTGTTTGTCGGGGAGGCGTCAGATAAATAATCTTCAATTTATTCACAAAATTTCGGCTGCATAGAACAAACTTTCCATTAGAAGTGATTTGCATTTTCTTTGGTTGGAGTTATGGATGTGGAGTGGAGACCGTAGGGAGAGTTCTTGGTGTATTCGGGATCGTATCGGTGAGTGAGTCTCTCATTGAGTGATTCTCTCTCACTGAGTGATTCTCTCTCACTGAGTGACTCTCTCACTGAGTGAGCCTCAGTCAATGCTACGTTCAGACTGTCATCAACAGTATGTATGTACCTACTTAAGTTTACAGTCCGCTTAAAAAATAAAATACATACATACAAATACCAAGATATATAAGCACTTTCATTCCAAGAACACAAAGAAAGAAAAAAAACCTCTCGCCTTGTATGTGTTTTTTCCACAACAATATAAGTAATAAATAAATATTATTTACTAATACATACTTTTTGTCAAAATTTGCTGCTGCACACTATATGTATATGTGATAAAACACACGTCCAATATAATTAGCACTCGAAATAAATTATTGTGTGTTTTCCAAATTAATAAATCAGAGCATCAAGAAAAAACACGTATCAAAACTGCACAAATTGACCCCCTCGCTCACTATATGATAATTCCAACAAACTGAGAAGAAGCAACAAAACAAACTTGTGCCCCCGTTTCCTGAAGATGTATGTTGTAACTTCATCAAACAGCAAAAACTCTGCCTGAACTGTTTCGCGACGAGTCAACATAATTGTTTCACGTGCAAGGGTCGCCTCCAGCCCCCTCTGTAACAGTTCCCTCGCCACAAAGTAGCTACTCGCAACCCACTTCCCCCTCCAATGTGCAGAGCTACTTTGCCACAAACACACAAGGTGTGCTCCTAGGCACGGCTATTATCAACATTTGCCATTTGGCCACTTGTTACACAGCACGTGCACTCTTCGATTCGGGATCGGAAGCGACGTTCATCTCCGAACGACTTTTCAATGTAATCAAGCTTCCTTTCCATCCAGTCCAAACAGAAGTGACCGGCTTAAGTCAAGCCATCTCAGCCAATTCACAGAAGTTCACTCACTTCAGGAATGGCTCCCCTACTAAACCGAGGATCCAAATCGAAACCTCTGCTTTCGTTTTGGCCAATTTGGTTGGCAATTTTCCCACGCATCCACTTCCACACAGCAATCTGAGGGACCTACCCAATATTCAATTGGCTGATCCATCATTTCACACGAGCTCGCAGATTGACGTGCTGCTAGGAGCAGACATTATCCCGTCAATCCTTCTCGGCGGCAAGCAATCCAACATATGCGGTTCGCTACTGGGCATGGAGACCATTTTCGGCTGGGTCCTGACCGGCCCAGTACTTTAGTCCAATGCCGCGAGACGACCTTCTCACAAAGTTCTGGGAGGTGAAAGATCTGCCAGCTAAACTGGCAAGAGTCAGACTCCATATGCGAAAGTAACTTTACTCGCACCACCAAAAGGGATGAGACTGGCAGATACATAGTTACGTCGCCCTTAAATAATCCTGATCACATCAACTTGGGACATTCAAGGTCCATCGCACTTGCTCAGTTTCTGAGAAACGCAGCTCGTTTAATGAGAAACACTCCGCTAACAGAGCAGTACGACTCCGTAATCAAGGATTACCTGGCCTTGGATCATATGAAACAAGTCCCTCCTAATAACGACTACAATAACTTTTATCTCACTCATTACGCTGTATTTAAGGCAGACAGATTCGCGTTGTGTTTAATGCCTCCAGCCCTTCCTCAAATAGTAAAAGTCCAGGGCCAGTTCTGCAATCCGATCTAACTATGAAGATGGCGTTTCTTCCGCTATGTGTTCAACACCGATATTACATAAATGTATCGGAAAATACGAGTTGACCCAAACCACACCCCATTTAAAAGAATCCTCTACCGGAACAGTCAGGGTGAGTTCTGTGATTACGAGCTCAACACTGGCCTACTAGCCCATCGTCCAGGCCATTTCCTCGTCGGCGGTCCTCTTGTCTCGATTTCGGAGCCTGGAATTAAAAAAAGTGCAGCGTCCATCCTGAACTGCTGGCAACGTCTCAAGGCCCTTAATCAGCAGTTCTGTTTCCGTTGGAAAGAGGAATACCTCAAGGAATTGCACAAAAGAAACAAATGGCAACATCCAACGAGAAACCTTCAGAACGGTGACATGGTTATCGTCAAAGAAGATAACTTTCCATTTAACGAATGGCGCCTCGGCCGAGTCTAAGCCACGCATGCAGGCAAGGATGACATGGTCCGCGTGGTAGATGTCCTTACTGCCCGCGGCGTCAGCAAACGTCCCATAGCTAAGCTCGTCCACCTCCCAATGGATGATTCAAAAGCCACGATTCCGTAGATACAGACCTCCCAACTAACACCTGTGTTGCCCTCTGTGTCTACAAAACTAAATTTAAAAAAAAAAGGCTTCTTGTTTTATCCTCCTTTAGCGGCATGGCTCCACGCCCAGACAACACCAGCCAACCGCCCCGTGGAGTGGAGTCGTACAGATGCCGCGTATGCCGGGGAATGCATGCATTGCGGAAGTGCTAACGCTCAGCTTGAGCCCTGAGAAGCGGCTCCGGGCAGTACTGATAAATAAGTACTGCCCTAACTGCCTGGCGCATGAGCACTCACGGTCATCGTGCCGCAGCAATGATCGTTGCCGGTGCTGTGGCAAAAACCCCCACAGATTGCTGCATATCAAAGGAGAGGAGAAGAAGCGAGGTACACACCCAGTGCCGCGGGCCCCGAATGGCAAGGTGCAGAATGCCAAGAAGGAAGCTCGACCCTCTCGACGCACCCCATCCGCCGCGCCCCCATCACGGGCGCCGCGATCCGATTCTGCCGAACCAGCTACAACGCTGTCGTCTCACCTCCAGCGCAGGAGCATCAGTGTGCTGGGAAACGGGACAAAAACCTTCGAGACTCGAGCGCTCATCAATCCGTGCTGTCCAACGAGTCGCACCGATGCATCTTTGGCAACGGCCCTTGGGCTTTCCGTCGTTCACATCGGTGCAGAAGGTGCTTGTACCGCTTTCATCAGCGCAAAGGCTCGACCATGGAAACGATTCTCCAGACGGAGAATCAACTTCAGATTCCGACCCCTATAAAACCAATCGGGGAGGCCTTCCAGAAAAAACGGGAAAACATTATCCTGGCCGATGCCAGGTAATAGTGGTACATGTATGTCAAAAATTAAGTGATTGTGGTTTCATGATGAATTCATCATGTTGGTAAAATATTATATTAAGTATTATATTATAAAATATTATTTATATTATAAATTGTTCAAAGTGTATGCTTATGACCTTCAGTCGTTCTTCACCTTATTTTTTTAGTTATATAATTGGCAAAACTCCATATACTAACCGTTAAGGATCTAGGCGTTCTTTTTGATTCTAAACTCTGCTTCAATCTCCATATAGATACTATCGTTAATGAGGCAAAAGGTGTACTTGGATTCATTAAACGATGGTCTAAAGAGCTTAACGATCGTTTTATAACGAAACTTCTGTACATCTCTCTTATTCGCCCTATCCTTGAATACCGCTCTTGCATCTGGTCCCCGCAGTATAACAATAGCCAGGATCGTATTGAATCTGTGCAGAAGCAATTTCTGCTTTTTGCCTTACGAGGTTTAAAGTGGGACCCTAATCTTCGGTTGCCATCCTACTCCAGCAAACTGCTTCTTCTTAAACTACCGTCGTTAACCAACTGTAGGACAATTCTCGGTGTTGGCTTTCTACATAAGTTGGTTGTTGTTGTTCTCCTTTTCTGTTAGGGTGTCTTCAATTCTCTGTTCCTTCTAGACCAACCAGGAATTGCCGTCCCTTATTCTTATCTACGTGCACAACAGAATTCCCAACTATGAGCAGGGACAGGCTATAAATTTTTCCCCCACCGAGTCGGTGAGTTCCCATTATTATTCTTAGCTGTAGGCTCTAAAAGGGGCAAAGCTGGCCGGACTGGCATATAAAACACCTCCATCGGTGAGTGATGCTATTAGAAAATGGTGTATTCTAACTAGGCTTTCAGCATTTAATTTTCATAATGTATGTATTGAATAATTAGGAAGACACTCGTTTTGTCGACCATTAGATCATAAGTAAATAAAATAAATAAATAAAAAGCTCTACGTGCGACGGCAAGATTTCTCCACCTTGTCCCAGCTGACGCAGGTGACCAAGACGGGCATGAGGCAGAGGGCGGAACACTCGGAAAACCAGTCAGCGAGTCCAGTGGTCATGAATCCGAGTGGGGCAGAATGGGGGAGGACAGTAAAGCACCCGGGAGGACACCTCGACCCATTCCGGTGTAGTCCCAGCGGGTCCGCCCCACCAGCAGTGGCCCCTGCGGAGGTTGCATATCAGATGATGAGCCAAGAGGCTGGAACCGGGTATGATCCGCGACGAGAATGTCGTAGGTGTGCACAGGAGGGGCACTTCGCCAGAGAGTTTCCAAAGGCACACGTCGTGTTCTGTTGGATATGTGGGAGCCGGGGCAGGAGTAGCCAGGATTGCCGTCGCAGCACGGAGGCGGGAAACGCGCAACGACGTCGCCCAGGCTAGGATCGGGTTGGCGCCGATATATACGTGACCAGATAACAGGACACCCACTGAAGGTGGACGTTGGCCGAAACGTCACTACGGTGGCGATTGGCGGGCGAACGATACGAAGAAGGTCTCACGCGTCAGGAAGCGGGAGTGCCTGCTCGGCAACCAACGGAAAAAGATACGAGCGAGGAGCCGAATGAAGGCCTCCCAGGTCATGAAAGGGGAGTACCTGCTCGGCAACAGAAGAGAGAGAATATCAAGATGCAACCGAAGGAAGGCCTCCGAAGTCTGAAAAAGGGAGCACCCGCTCGGCGACAACGTTAGGAAGATAAGAAAGAAGGCCTTACGCGTCAGGGAACGGGATACGTCAACGGCCAGCGGATCTGGATCTGTCTGGCATTCAAACAGACAGAGAGACAGACATGCGTAGAAATAGACAGACAGGAAGACAGCCTTACAGACCCGCAGATGGACGGAAAATTAGGAAAACAGACACACGGCCAGAGAGAGAGAGACAGACAGGCAGACAGACAGGCAGACAAAAAGACAGACAGACAGGTAGGTATATATGCAGACAGACACGCAGACCCACAGACTCGCAGACATACAGACACACAGGAAGAGAGAGTTACACACAGACAGTCAGGCTGACGGAAAATTAGGAAAACAGACAGAAAGACGGGCAGAGAGAGAGACAGACAGGCAGGCAGACAAGCAGGCAGACATAAAGGCAGACAGATACGTAGATAGGCAGACAGACATGAGAGAGAGACAGATAAGGAGAGAGAGAGACTGACAAACAGGCAGGCAGACCGGCAGACAGACAAACATATAGGTATATATGCAGACAGACACGCAGACACACAGACTCGCAGACATACAGACACACAGGAAGAGAGAGTGACACACATGCAGTCAGGCAGACAGATAGGCAGGAGTACCTGCAGCCTTGCAGACAGAAACACCGGCAGAGACAGGCAGACATACAGACAGATAGGCATATAGATTGTCAGACTGAAAAAGAGACAGACAGACAGGAATACAGACATACATTCAGACAGATAGACATAGAAAGAGAGAGAGAGAGAGAGAGAGAGAGAGAGAGACAGATAAGTAGAATAACATATTCGCAGACAGACCCAGAGAGGCTGACAGGATGATAGGCATTCAAACAGACAGAGAGACAGACATGCGTAGAAATAGACAGACAGGAAGACAGCCTTACAGACCCGCAGATGGACGGAAGATTAGGAAAACAGACAGACACACGGGCTGATCCAAGCAGGTGCCATCGTGGTTCGACATAACCCTTTCCTAACCTAGTGTGGTGTGTGTAGTGTTCGACGCTGCTGCCCGGTAGTGTGTGGTTCGAGGCTGTTGACCTTCGCTTTTGCGATCAATCCTGGCTGTGTGTGTAGCGCAGCGCCCGTCGTCTTAGTCAAGAAAAAGACTGGGGAGTGACGCATGTGAATCGACTACCGGCAACTCAATGCGCATTCCATTCCGGATGCTTATGCGTTCGCCTACCTACCCGATATCGTGGTGATAGGGGCAACTAAAGGGCAATTTATAGAGAATTTGAGGGAGGTATTCGGCTGGTTTAGGGCGGCCAATATCAAGCTGAATAGGAAGAAATGCAGCTTCTTCCGGGAGGTTAGTCTACCTGAGCATGTTATTTGCGGGAAAGGGATACGTACCGATCCGGAGAAGGTGGAGGCGATACGTAACCTTGCGTCGATTGAATAATAGCTTGACGACTGCCCCTATGTTGGCGTGTCCGGATTTTCCGCCAAATTCGTCTTGCAGACTGACGCGAGAGAGGATGGCCTCGGCACAGTGCTGCCGCAGACAATAGTGGTACAGGAGCGGGTGACAATCGTATTGTCGATCCGAAAGTTGTGTTGCTACCTAGAGGGGTACCGGTTCGACAGATCATCTGACACTCAAGTGGCCCAACTCGATCGAAAGCCCTTCAGGAGGGATCGCACGATGGGCACTGGAACTGCAACAGTTCGAGTTTGACGTTCACTACCGTCGAGGGAAGCTCAACGTCGTGGCCACACGACCACACTATCAAGGCATCCTCTAGAGACCTGTCAGCAAGCAGTGGTGGCCGAGAGGACCATGGGCGGTGTGAGGCGGCCACTAAGGTAGCCACCCCACAGTTCATAATTATAGTTGTAGGATATAAGTACTGTATAAGAATTGTTAAGGCAAGGTGCTGACGTATTAAAGTCAGTTAAGGGCAAGGAGCCCTGCATAATTTAAGTTTGAATTTAACCGCCGGCCGCCGCAGCAACCGTGCGTTGCCGATTGGTTGCTTAACACCGTCTCGAGAGCGCAGCTTCAATTCGGCGGCGAAGAGCGAAAGCTCCTTAGCTCAGGGAACCGAGTAGGGTAGCGCCTAATAAATAAGAAACAGGGGGTATGAATAAAAATGAAGTTAGTAAAGAAAATCTGCTACTTATTTTTATTTCTTATTAGGCTTATTCTCGAACATTGGCATTAGCCGATGTTCAATATAACCCCCTTTCCCAATCTAAAGTGCAGTGCAGCTATTGCACGGTGGTGTAGGCGGTACGAGGCTATTGCCCCGTAGTGTAGGTGGTACGAGGCTATTGCACGGTAGTGTAGCAGGTGCGAGGCTATTGATCGGTAGTAGGTGGTTTGAAGTTGCTGTCTGGTAGTGTGGGTGGCTCGAAGCACTTCCTCTCCTGGTCTAAAGAATGCGAGAATGCGCATATTGCTGCATTGACGACATATTAATCATGTCTAATTCAGTTGCAGAGCATAAGCAACATTTCAATCAACCTGAGAAAATGCCACCTTGCGCAATCAGAAGTTCAATTTATCAGCTACGTTGTCAACGAACACGGAATCAAACCGCAAACTAGCCGAATTGACGCCGTTCTCAAATATGGTTGTCCTGATACTATCAGCCAACTGAGTCGGTTTCTTGGCATCATCAACTACTACCGTAGATGCCTGCCCCATTCGTCGCACACTAAACTAAGCAACGCAGAAAAAGCTACAGTGCATACGATTGATGCTATCAATTATTCTAAACACTGGCTCGAAGCACGAACGTTTATTATAAAAACTGACCACAAGCCTCTGATATATGCTTTTAAGCAACGAGCTGATAAAGCCTCATCTCGTCAACTTCACCAGCTAGGTTTAATTTCACAATTTTCTACTACATTATACTACTACATCATTCATCTTAAAGGAACAAACAACACAGTTGCATACGCTTTTTCGCGGATTTGGGCGATTTCCATGCCAGAGGCCGTGAATCTAGAGCAGATGGAGGAAGCGCAAGCCGATGACCCAGATCTAGCAGACCTATTGCAAGGAAACGATTGCACAAGTTTTTTGGCCACAATGAATATCGCGTTTCGGAGCACCTACAACCATAACAACGGATCAAGGCAGTCAATTCGAATCCTCTTTGTTGAAGGAACTTGCTCATCTATTCAGTAGCGAACTGAAGTGTGTATATGCCTTGAAAGAACATGCCTGTATTCAAATAAAAAGTATGCGGCACTTTGTCGCATACAATAACAATTATACATTAATACCACTGGCTATCATCCACAATCAAACGGACTTCTAGAGAGGTGGCACCGGTCTTTGAAAGCAGTTTTGATGTGCCACTCGGATACTCCATGGACTCAACTTCTGCCAGTAGTGCTTATAGGACACCTGCTAAAAGCAAGACTTGGATTCGTCAGTTGCTGAAATGTTGTATAGCACACCCTTCAACTTTTATAATCACTTTTCGTGATCAAATGCGAAAAATACTCAAACTGCTCAGCATGTCAGCCAAAAGTTGTTTCTTCTCAAAAGATTGATGCAAGCATGTCCTCATTTGGACAGACGCAGTCAAGCCTCCGCTGGTGCCCCCCATACGGGCCCTCATAGTCATTCAACGCCAGAGCGATAGTCTATAAGCTGGAGATCAACGGCAAGAAAGTTGCGGTTTCGGTGGATCGGCTTAGACCTGCATTTATTGACAATGAGGACATACAAGGAGAGTCGCAGCGCAGCAAACCTTGGACCTATGAATAGCAGTTTCGTGTACGTTTTTCAAATTCGTGACGTAGACACTAGAGAGGTAGTACTGTGGCGGCAATTTAATACACCATCTGTTGTTCGTAGCCTAACAAAATATAAGATTAAAATTAATTGATATCGAGTAAGTTTAGCCGATTGGTATCCCTGGCACTCATTCCTACGATTCTGGTGAAATAGAGGAGATAGCTCAAGATTAATATACATATCATTTTGAAACAATAAAGAACATTAACAAACTCTTGTGGAGTAATCCGTATGATTTTTAGCCTTAACCTTCAAAAGACATGTGTTTTTGTTAGTTTGAAAAAATGGATAAAAGGAATTTCGTATGCTAATAAAGCATTGCTTTTTGGTGAAAAAAAATGGACTCTGCACCAGGAAATTCAACTGTTGAGAACTGGTTCCAAGCTTAAACGAGGCGAATTGAGTACCGAGGACGATGCACGCAGTGGACGCCCCAAAGAGGCTGTTACCGAGATCAAATAAACAATAACCCATTTAGCGACACTTTGTTGCTGAACATAGCGCAACTAAAGTGCATTCGAAATATGATCGTCCACTCATAAGTGGCGTAACCATAGCGCAGATTATGCTGTACTCAGCGACTGAGACTTATATACAAAAACTCTAATGTTAGACTTAAGAACAAACATATAATTGAACGACACATCAGTCGAAGAAAGATCATCAACGTCTTAGGATGTATGCCAATATACGATCAATTAAAAGAAAACTGTTTGATTAATTTTACATGGCGACCGTGACAGTAGTTTGTTGAAATTGTGGTGAAAAAAAAAATTTTCAAAAAATAATAATTAAAATAAATTATTAATAATGCATTATGAGATTGCATCAAACAAAGATTGATTAATTTTACACTTTCAATGACGCCAATGATATGAACGAAAATTGAAATATACATTGTGAAGCATGTTTTATAAGTCGAAAGTGACAAGCAACAACATCAACAACAACGAACAAAATCTGACTCAACGACAACAACTGAGAAAGCAAATTTAACAACAACAGCAGAAACAACTTAACAGATGACACGAACGTGTAAACCAAAGACAGCCTGTGCGATGACCAGCACCGGCACCGCCTGAGCTTATAGGCCCCGGACAGCAGCAGCAGATACCAAAAGTGTGAGAGGCAGTCCGCCCTTTGCACCAACGCGGGAACGCTGGACTGAAAGAGGCTGCTCCTGTTGAGCAAAGGGATGCACCCAGCCTGCAAGACGCTTTAGAGGTGTACCCCAACGGTGGACCACGCCCACTCACAATAGCTGAGTACCGGGCACGACAACAGAAGAAGGATTAGAAGAAAACCAAAAGAAGTGGAAGAAGGATTAAACTGCTTCAACAAAGAATACTCCTACAGGATCTTATCAAGACAGCGACAACGCCCCAGGAGAGAAATGAACAAATAAAGAATCTCGAAATCATCGAGAAACAACTTCGTACTGTTGCGAAGCAACGCAATAAGGGCTGCAAACCTTCCAATGCCTAAATTGCCCTTAAATATAAACTCTAATTCAAGCCGATGACCGAAAGCGCTACTTGAAAAGTACTAAAATCTGTTAGGCTTTTTACTAACACATACGGTTGGACTATTAATTGTATAAATAAAAATTGTCAGCCAACCGTATGCCCTAATTAACACAACTTTTTTCTTCCTTTTCCTAAATCAGTTTAAAATTGAAATTTACAATTATTGAACAATTATCATACACAAATTATTAAAAATACCAGAAACTAAAGAAGAAAAAAATAATTTCTATTCAAAAAAAGAAGGCCATTGAAAAAATGATTAAGATCATTCAAGATATATATATGTATATATAAAAGACCCGAATTTTCGAATAAACGCGTTAAGTCTAGTTAAGTTCGTTCGCTTCGTGCATTTGGTACGCATTGCATTATCAAAACACTTGCATTATCAAAACATATTAATTTGTCGCAATTATCGCTTTGCTAAATTCGGCACGAACGAACTCGGGTTCGCTTGCCATTGCAAAACTATTGTTCTTAAATAATAAACACAGACCAATTCGGGTCTGCCTGCTTATCGTAACTTATAATAAATATATTCATAAATTGGAACAAAAGAAATAAATTAATGTTATTTATTTCTATTTGTGAAAGTTATTTAAAAAGCTCAATAGCGCAACATTTTGGTGACCCCGACGTGATTTTTGATGTTGTTACATTATTTCTTTAATGTAAAGCAACAAACTTAAAAGATCAGCAACCTGACATTTCTTTTTTTGCGGCTTATATACAAATAAGCAATCGCCGTCGCTTTACTTACTCTCTCGGTCGCTCCACGGTTTTTGTTCTTTCGTGCGTAACTTATGTACAAGCTATTGCCGCTGCTTCGTTACTTAGCTCGACACTGGCGTCCGAACACCGAACAGATAGCTGGATGCATCATTGTGCAGATTATCCTACAAAAGCTGGACCCAACATCACAAGCCAAGTGGGAAGAAAGGCTAGAGGATTCGACGTTCGTTCAACTTGATACCATCGTGGGAGCATATGGCTACGTTTCTGGAGCAGAGATGCCGAACAATGAAAACCGTAAATTTTGCTATGGCAAGCTCTGCCCCTAGCCATCAGGTGGAAAAACAAGAGCAATTCACAACTAGATCGTCATTTATTGCCACTAACCACGACGCCCCTGTCTGCGTTTTTTGTGATTGCTCTGGTCATGGCATATATAATTGTTCCCGTATTACGGCTTAGGGATAAAGTCTCTTTCGCTAAGTGATCGTTATCTACCTCTACCTCTCTTGTTGCCCAGTATTTCAATAGTGATGTTGTCCTCTTGGCTACTGCTATGGTGTTCGTTAAAAATCGCTCCGGCACTTGTCGTGCCCTTTTGGATTCCGGCTCTCAGCTTCACCTTATAACGTCTCGCCTTGCTCAACAGCTTCAGTTAAAGAAGCACAAGACCTCAGCCATTGATGGGCGCCTGAAAAACTCTTCGCTGGATTTCGAAGCTCGCCATCCAATAATTCTTCCGCGGCATCATCCCATCACAGATTCACTCATGACAAGGTTTCACAATCAGGACTTACACGCGGGTCTACGGGCACTTCTGGCTCATATTCGGTTGCAGTATTGGCCGATTGGTGGAAGGAAGACCGTATCCAAGGTGGCAAATGTGTGAGATGCTTTCGTGCCAGGCCACCATTAGTAGAGCATATAATGGCTGATCTTCCCAAGGAACGTTTGAC
>NW_026998738.1:0-3868 GCF_035044405.1 Drosophila montana
ATAATAAACACAGACCAATGCGGGTCTGCCTGCTTGTCCACACGAATTTCATATAGTCGGACAAGATTTTCCAATACCTAGCGATGGCATTATTGGTATAGATTTCTTTAAAAAATATAATTGTCAATTACAAAAACATGTGATTCTTTAATACTTCGGCCAAATAATTTAAATTATCCAATAAAACTACCAATAATTTACACTTGTCACAATAATGCCACAATACTTCCAGCTCGTTCTGAAGTAGTCCGTTAAATCAATATTGTTTCGCCAGAAAACAATATTTTCATTCCGAATCAAGAAATTGATAAAGGAATATTCATTGGAAATACTATTTCCAATAATCATACATTTGTCCGAATTTTAAATACAACAAATTCAATAAAAATAGTAAATCTTAACGCCATTAAAATAGAAAAGCTAAGTGACTATGAAACAGTCCAAGATGTCCAAGGTGATGAAAAAATTACAAAAGAACTTTTCCCAAGTATACTGACATATTCGGACTTGAAACCGAATCAATAACAACTTACAATTTTTATAAACAAGAGCCAGGGTACATTAAAAATTACAGAGTTCCTCATACTCATGAAGAAAAGATGGAAGTGCTGTTTCATCAAGACAATGCACAGTGTCACAAATAAATGAAAACGATGGCAAAATTTCATGAATTGGTTTTCAAATTGCTTCCGATTATCCACCGTATTCTCCAGATCTAGGCCACAGGGATTTTCTCCTGTTCTCAGACCTGAAGAGAATGCTCGCTGAAAAGAAATTTAGGGCCGAAGAAGAGGTAATCGCCGAAACTGAAGCCTACTTTGAGGCCAAAGACAGATGTACTATAAGAATGGTATCGAAAAATTGTATGACCGCCTAATATTTGTATCTCCCTTAAAAGCAACTATATTGAATAATAATTAAATTTTATCAAAGAAAGATTTTTTCTATGTAAGCCTACGACCATTTCAGTACGCCTTACTTGTGAGAACTTTGGTACTAAGAATTTTAGATATTACATCTCCGCGACCGTGTAAAATTGAAATCTACCCGAGCCATCTTGATCTCATCATCTATGAAAAAAATGTTTAAAATGTATCGAAAAAGGAACCAAAAATAAACTTTCGTTTAATAAAACTTTGACCCGCACTTTCCATTCAAGAGCGGTGACCTAAAAACATCTAAAACATCTTTGAAAATGAGTTTGCGGATAAAATTTTCCCAAATCGCCGAAACAAATGTTTATCAAGTTCTTATGTAGAACTTTGAAAATAAGTTTGAAGCAAATCGGAATTACTTTTAAAACTTGTGAGGCGGCCACTAAGGTAGCCATCCCACAGTTCATAATTATAGTTATAGGATATAAGCATTGTATAGTATATAAGCATTGTATTAGTAATAAAAATAGTTAAGGCAAGGCTCCCAGTTTGAATTAAGTTTGAATTCAAACGCCGGCCACCGCAGCAACCGTGCGTGGCCGATTGGTTGCTCAACTCCGTCTTGAGAGCGCAACTTCAATTCGGCGGCGAAGAGCGAAAGCTCCAACGTGAAGTTGCAAAAGCTCGCGGCGAAGTTGAGTGTTTGTGTGCATTTCAGTGTTGTTAAATTGTTATTTACAACACAGTGTTGTGAAACCAGATTTCACTTATTATTTATTTTTAAAATTTATAATTAAAATTGTTCATCTTACAATACAGTTTCTTGTAGAACAAGTTTCGCCTTCTAGGAACAATATTATCCACATTTATCTAGAAATAGTTTCTTTTTCAAAAATAGTTCTAGGATTAAGAGAAACCCAGGAAAAATCTTTATCGGATCATGGCTTAATAATAATTATACAAAATTAAAGAATGAGGGGGTGTTGTTTCGGCTTCTATTTAATTTCCATCTTTCTTTTTGAAATTTCCTTTGAGACGTCTTTGGACAACCATCTTTTTTTTTGTTTATCTAAAATATAATACAACTTTAGACTTGGAATTAAAAATAGTATGGGTAGTGTCTGTTAGCGGCAAGGCCGGGGAATACCCACTCAGAGTGAGTAGACGCGTGTACAGGGAGGCGAAGCAGGGAACATAACCTTGAGTGTGCAGCGGAGCGCTAAGGCGCCAGGCAGTGTGGCATGGCCTTTGCCTAGGAAAGTAGGACAGGGTAGTGTACTTTTGAAATGAATACCGTGGCTAACCGATGTTCGACATAACCCTTTCCTAACCTAGTGTGGTGTGTGCTGCCCGGTAGTGTGTGTGGTTCGAGGCATCCTCCTTCTCTAGACCCACCATCCTAGAAAATTAACAAATGCCTTGAAACTTACCGGCCTTGGTTAGACTGAGATTTGTACCCCGGACAGTAGCTCCTTTACTCATTTAACCAAAAAAATCTTTGAAAGGCACTTTCCACCAAGAAAGCTGTAATTTTTCGAAAAATGTGCAACACGACTCAATTAAGTTATTATGTAGATCCATGGAAATTTTTGGAGCCACATTTCCACCAAGGAGGGATGGACTTTCCAAAAATTGCGAAATACTCATCAGATCATTTTGACAATGATCTTTGAAAATGTTTTTGAAGCCGATCGGATGGCTAACAAAAAACATTCATACAACCGTTTTCCGCCAATTTACCACTCTTGCGGGTGGAACTTCCCAAATCGCTGAAACACGTACTTATTAATTTCTTATGTAGAGCTTGGTAAAAAAGTTTGAAGCAAATCGAACTCAACTCAAAGCTTCGCCCAAAAAATCTTAAAGTCGCATTTCTACCGAAGTAGTTTGGATTCTGCGAAAAGAGTGAAACATATAGATCTTTGGAAATTAATTTGAGCGCAAAACGTCGTCCACCAAATCTTTGACCTCCATTTCCACCAAGGAAGCATGGATTTTCAAAAAGCTCGAAACACCCCTCAAATGAATTTGAACAAAGATTTTAGAAAATAAGTTTGAGCGTGATCGGATGGTAAACAAAAAGTTAACTGACAATCGTTTTTCGCGACTTTTCCACATTTTCGGGTAGAATTTGCCGAAACCCCGTCATGAAGTGCACCTACATAACATAAGGTAACTCTAGTAAAGCTTTCATCATTCCAGCTCTTACGGTATGGGGAGTGCGTTGATCACCAATCAGTCAGTCACCAGATTATCACTACTCTTCCGATATTCTATAGACAAACTCTATCCTTGCAATTTGAATGACCACCTAGTTGTTCTACCACTTAGATCTTTTTGGTTCATTAGCCAACGTAAACTTGCCTAGTCAGTCACGACCTCGTGACTTCGATGTGTCGAAGTTGTTCATGCGAAAATTTCTTACTGCCAATACAACGTAACGGAATAATTGCGCCGTACTTTATTAAGTTTTTTTTTAACCCTGAACCAGTCTGTCTGTCCGTCCGTTCGTCCTTCCGTATGTATGAGCAAAAGGATCTCAGAACCTATAATAGCTAGAGACTTGAAATTTTATCTGTAGGTCCTCCTAGTCCCCGAGCAGATCGCGTTTGTTTTCGACATTCGATAACTTGCCCCGTTTCCAAGTAATCGATAAAAATCGTTATCGAAATCCTGTTTATGAGCAAATTTTTAGGTTTTTAGAGCTAGAATCGCCCACATGAGTGCTGGAGAGCCGTCCGTCTGTCCTTATGTATGAACGCAAGGATCTAACAACCTTTAAGGGACAGAAACTTGAAATTTTAGATGTAGGTCCTCCTAGTGCCCTCGAAGATCGAGTTTTTCCGATATTCGATAACTTGCCCTGTTTCCAAGTAATCGATATCGATTTATTTTTTTTTACCAATTTTGGTAAATAATAAGAGCTAGTTTCACCAAATTTGACATGTAGATTCTAGAATAGTATATATATTAAGTATCTCTCCTGTTTTAGC